>NC_057806.1:156729656-156742352 GCF_018294505.1 Triticum aestivum
CACCTATATATAGAACTTAACTAGCTAGATGTTAATGTTAATGATTTTTTCTGTTTTTTTTTTAATTTTTTATATATATTTTTAGTTTATATAAATGTTAGATTAATGTCAAATGTTAGATTAATTAGATAGAAATATATGTTAGATATTAATGTCAAATGTTAGATGAATATTAGAATTAGCTAGATATTAATTAATGTTAGATAGTAAGTGTTTAATGTTTCACCTATATGAACATAGGAAATGTCGTCTAACAATGAAAAAGATTTCATTATGTGCGAACACTGTGAAGATCAACGCGACCTGTGCGACAGAAATTTCCTTGTTGATAATAGGCGCATCAACATCAAGTTGGATGAGACATTCGAATTGGATACAGTAAGTCACAACGTCAAGTATTTTTTCATAATAAAGCATGACTTATGCTTCATTTGCTTGAACTTATAATTTTAAATTTTCACTATTCTACTAGCGCATCCCCTGCCATGCTCAAATTTTTGTCTTGGATAAGATAGGTTTCAGTGTGATGAATGATATGGAGGTAAAGAGAGTTTACTTGAAGACCGAGCATGGGTATACTTTCAACGTCAAATTATACAATGCAGACACATACACCCATTTTGAATGCAAAACTTGGCAAGCACTATGCAAGGCTTATGCATTTGAGCCTGATATGGTTATCACCTTTGGTATTCGTCCGAAAGATGATATTGAAGGTAATAGAGACATCTGGGTCGATGTGCAGACGCCTCCAGTTCTACCATTATGTGAGTTTTTCTCAACCATGTTTATGTCTTTGATATTGTTTATTCAAAAATAGATGACAACTAATTTCTATTGTCAGCTTATTTCGGTTCAAGAAAACATGTCTGGTGCTTGGTAGACAGGACCTACTACTGTCCCGGGGCTGAACTAAACTGCGAGGAGATACGTCATTATGTTTCATGGCTTGAGGATCTTCATACTGTCAAGACAAATTTTCTTCCTGCACTTAGAAATGTTAGTACTCAAAACGTGCGACCAATAGTGATCGTATTGAACTACGGTCACATCTATAATGGAAAGATGGTAAGATTTTTACTATTTGTCCTTAGTGCATCTTTTGCATACATTATTTTTGAAGCTAAACTTTCATTGCTAAGTATATTAATTATTATACGATGTTCTTCAATAGGGACTCCCGATGACAATTGTGCCTCAGTGGATCAAGACAAAAGGTCGCATGTCAATGGTTAGCTTACGACCAAGATATCCTACATTGCACATGAGTGCATTCAGGATTTCTGAAAGCGATGAATGCTTAATAGTGAAAGATTGGAGCAAAATTGTTAATGATCCCGGAGAAGTACTAGGGGGAAGCAAGGAGAAGCGCATCCCATGATTAGGAGACAGATTCATCTACATGCTTCAGTATGATGAATCAGGAGAGCTATACATGTTCTATGCTATTTTACCTGAGAGGGAGCAGCAGGAGTGATTTAGCTAGTTCATGCTCTTAATACTTGTCCTCTCATGTCCGTATTCTCGTCCTGAACTTAATTAATCTCAAAGAGTGATTTGCTTGTGAACGCTTATAATATCATGACCATGTTGAACTTGATGATATCTTTGCTTCTGTTACAAGTGAATGTTTCTTCTTTAAGCTAGTGTTGGTGGTGATTAGATAGCGGTAATGACTATGATGATTAAATAGTGGTAATGACGAATCCGATGATTTTTAGCTAGCTAGTATATACTGTTGTTGGTGATGATATGATGCAAGAGTTTATATATTAATATGTGATGATGGTGATGATGATGATGAGTTATTATATATATCATTTATGAAAGAAACCGCAAATTAGTTTGAACTGGATGGATCCTAGCTAAGTGATCAAGTATATATATATGCCATATCCATATTACTTGATCACTTAGGTGATCAAGTAATATATATGGATATATGGCATATACTTGATCACTCAGCTAGCTAATCCACATATGCTTCCAGTCGAAACTAATCTGCGATACTTTCACCTAATGATTTAACAACTCATTATAACGTAAAACAATCCTAAATTAAATTGATAACACAAATTTAAAGGAAAAATAAAAAAATAAAACCAAAGCCCACAAACATTTTGTACCGGTTGGTGTTACCAACCGGTACTAATGATCTACCGCACCCGTGGCCTGGCTCATGCCACGTGGTGGCACTTTAGCGTCGGTTCGTGCTGAACCGGTCCTAAGGGGGGGGGGCTTTAGTGCCCACCCTTTAGTTCCGGTTATGGAACCGGCACTGAAGGCCTTTACGAACCGGGACTAAAGCCCGGTTCTGCACTAGTGCTTCTGCCTCATTCCCTGCATTGTTCACTAGACAATTAACCCTATAAGGGTTAGTTCACCTGAAGTTACTCATTACTTCCCCACTTAAATCTCGGGACGAGATTTCTTGTAGTGGAGGAGATTTGTAACGCCCCCAGTGTCATGCTACAGTAATCCCATGTTGATAGTGCCATGTCATCACACTACTGTTGCTAATACTCACTTGATCCAAATCACTGTTCATGTTCAAAACCAAATTCAAAGTCAAAAATTCAAATTTGCCAAACATGAAAACTAAAATGTTCAAAGTGTGGCAAATAATCACTGAGTAATTGTCATGTTGGAACCAACCTCTTCGAAATTCCCAAAATGCCCATGGGAATTAATTCAGTGCTCCAGCAGCATTTAAATTGGCCTTTCAATTTCTAAAATTAATTAGGCAACTCCTTTTGCCCCAAACTCTTTGTTCCATCTCAAGGTATTGTGTTAGTTTTATGTGCCAAGTTTTGTTCAAAACAAAACTCATTTGGTACTAAAAGAAATGCAAAACAGAGCAAATAAAAAAACAAAAGAAAAGAAAAGGAAAAGGGAAAACTCAGAGGGGGAGAGAGAAAGCCCCTGCCCCACTGGGCCAAACGGCCCAGCTGGCCGTCGGCCCACGCCAGCCGGCCGACTCCCCCTCCCCTGTCGTCTTCCCCTCCATCCCGTTCCTCCGATCGGGCTCCCGCCCGAGCCGTCCTCGCCACACCAGCTGGTCGGTGTCGTCTCGAGGATAAGGTCGACCCCCCCCCCCTCGACGCCCCGGCCTCCTCCCCACCTACCTCCACTCCCCTCTCTCGCCTCCCAGATCCACGCGCTCCTTCCCCTCTCTGTCTCGCTCGCCCGCCTCACCCGAGCGCCATCGCCGCCGTCCCACCTCGCATCACCGCGGCGACCGCCTCCCTCGAGCTCCTCTGACGTAACCAGCCGCTCCGCCGCGCTCCTCTATGTCGACTACGACCATGAACGCGAGCTGGCAAGCTCCGCAACACCGGATCCCCGTCTTCTTCCTCCCCGGGTCGCCGGACGCCGCCATCGTCGATTCGGCCTTCCCCTGCGCTCCTAACCTATCTAGGGCCTTTCTTGCGCCGCGCGGTGAGCCACTCATTCTCTCCCCTCGCTCCCCTGTCCTCTTGCGCTCCCGTAGCCACCGCGTCCGCCATGGCCGAGCTCGGCTCCGCCGTGCAGCTAGTCGCTGTCGTTGTAGTCGTTGCCAAGGCCGGGCAAGCACGGCAACATGCTCAGGGAGTCTTCCTGGTGCCGCCCGAGCCTCTAGCTCGTCTCCCTGCGCCCTCTAGCTCCGTTTCCATTGCTGCTCGATCTCCGGCGTCCGCTCCGCCGCTCGCCACCGTCATCTCTGGCCGTTTCTGACCAAACTATCGCCACAGAACGACGCGTCGTTGAGAGGCCGTTTGAATGGACCCAACCGCACGCCTAATGGTGCCCCGTAGCGTCGGAACCACCTTCGCCCGAAGTCCGGCGCCGCCCGCGGTGGTCGCCGTCGACGTTTCCGGTCGTGTCAGCCACTCCGACCACCGCCAGTCGACGCGTCATCGACTCACCGTTCCAACACCCCCAGCTGCGACCAAAACGGTGGCCTGTGCGCGGTTTCCGACCGGTGCCCGTACTCGCGCCGCCGCGAACGCGCTCGCCGGCGTGATTCCGACGGGTCACCGGCCCCTGATGACATGGACTAACTACCGGGGCCTGCCGTGCCACTGACCAGTGGGTCCAGTTGACCTGTTGACCGGGTCAACTGCTGACTGGGCTGTCCAGTGAGACTGACGTGCGGGTCCCACCTCTTAATCCTCTAATTAAAACATTTTAATAATTAAAACTAATTAGTTTAGTTAATTAAACACTGACAGGTGGGCCAGTAGTTTTACTAACTAAATTTAGATTAGTTTGAACTCTGTTTAACCCACTGTCTATGACAGGTGGGTCCCCCATGTCAGTTTGACCAGTCAACCAGACTGTTGACTGCTAACGTCACTCATACGTCATGCTGATGTCATATTCCTTTTTCTATTAAATTAAGTAATTCTAGAAAATTGTTAAATATTTGAAAATTCATAGAAAATAAAACGTAGCTCGGATGAAAATGTTTTCTACATGAAAGTTGGTCAGAAAAATCCCACGAATCCGAATGCGCGGTCCATTCACCTGTCACATGCCCCTAGCATGCTGAACATGGAACCGTCCCCTCTCTTTCATCTGTCCGGAATTCATCTAACGCCGGGGATTCATCCTCAGATGTTTATCCCCTCCGTCTGCAACGAGTAGTACTACGTTAGGGCAACCCTAGCTCTGCCTATCGTCATGTTATGCCTTGTGATGCATTGTTTGCTCTGTATTTACTGTTTCTTCCCCCTCTTCTCTCCGGTAGACCTGAGACCGATGTTGCCCCTGTGATCGACTACGTCGACGACGACCCCTCCTTGCCAGAGCAACCAGGCAAGCAAACCCCCCCCCCTTGAGCATTCCGATATCGCCCATTTCTTTCCCTCTCATGCTTGCATTAGAACTGATACTGCTTCCTGTATGATCCTACTCTGATGCATAGCCTGTTGTTGTTACCTACTTTCATACCTTACCTGCTTATCTTAAACTGCTTAGTATAGGTTGGTTAGTGATGCATCAATGACCCCCACCTTGTCCTAGTTGCCCCGCTTTATGTTTGATGACTCGATCAACATGATCGACGTCCAGGCCCCGACACCGCACATCACCCCCCCCCCTTAGTTGTACGACTATGTAGAGTTACCATCGAGTGCCGAGGGTGGAACCTCTTACATCACTCCTAATGAGACCTCTGTAGTGTAGCTATTCGGTCGTGGTCATCGAGGGTGATTTCCTCCTTAACCACTTCCGATACGGCTCTGTTGTGCAACCCCTCAAGTGTGAACCTCGAGGGTGGATCCTCTTACGTTCACCTTGATGATTACATCGAGTGGAATTCACCGGGGGTGATGATGAAGCTATGTACCTAGGGTAGGGTCATGGACCTGTCCCAGCTGCCCTACCCAAGGACATCTCAAGAAGAAATCACCTTCCAATCGACTTGGAGGTGTTCCACTCGACAGACTCGAAGACACTCGACCAAGAAGCAATCACTCGACCAAGATCCAACCACCCGATGGCCAGGAGACCTAAAGGCACTCCGCACGCTAACGGTCGGTTATTAAGTAGCTTTTATGGTCATCATAGCACTTTATTAGGGACGTTACCAGTAAAGCCCGACCTTAATGTATTTAAGACCCTGCACAACTAAGGGTCGGAGAGGTCCGGCGAACTCTATATAAGCCACCCTCCTCCTCAGTGTAAAGGGTTCGCACCCCTGTAATTCATACGCGCATAATCCAGTCGACCGCCTCCGGGCTCTAAGACGTAGGGCTATTACCTCCTCTGAGAAGGGCCTGAACTCGTAAACCTCGTGTGCTTACAACTTCTCCATAGCTAAGATCTTGCCTCTCCATACCTAACCCCCTACATTACTGTCAGACTTAGAACCACGACAGTTGGCGCCCACCGTGGGGTAGGTGTTTTAGCGATTTGTTGGAGGAGTTGCGATCTTTTCCGATCCAAATCATTATGGTTTCTGGCGGAGTTTTGGTGGAGGGCCGCGAGATCCGTCTCGGCGCGCTCACGTTCATCGCCGACGACTCCGCTTGGCTTCAGGAGGCTCCGCTCGACGTGGACGCACTCCCTGTCCGCGGGACGACGCACTTTCGCACGTGCGTCCGCGGTGTCCTCTTGCGGCAACTGTCGACCCACTATCGGTCGGCTCCTGTGCTGTCCTCCCTCCCTGTTTCCCGCCGGCGCAAGTGCTCCGGTCGGTCGAGACTTCAGCGGTGGGTGAGACACGCGGTGGCATGCCAGTGAGCCACCCCTCAAGTCGCGGCGATCGAGCCCGACGAATCCCTCTACGGCCTGTTCGACTTGTCGACTGGCTCCGCAGAGACCGCATCCGAGTGCGACAGCAGTGATCCGGCGGTGGAGGTTCTGATGGTCGATGGACCACCCAGTCCTCCCGGTTTTCCCCGCACCGACGGAGGCGCAAGTGGAGGCGACCCGTCGCGTCCCCATGAGGAATATCTCCCCGAACCTCTCACGTCTCTGCAGAGAGAAGAACTTCGTCGCCGGAACATGGATGCACTGCACACTCCTATCATTGGAGAAACCCCCGAGGCTCGTGCCTTAGAGGACGCGCGCCTGGCAAACTTGGCCGAGCGCACCCGACTGGAGAACCTCCAGCGAGCACTCGACGAGCGTGCACGACAACGGGTTCCAGAATCCAGTCGACGTCAGCTCTTCCCGCCGCCGCAGGTATATCGAACTCCGATTCAAAACTTAGCAGCTGCAGCCCGTATAGCAGAGTCGATTCAGCCTTCCCAGTTGGAGGCTGGCAGAGGCTTGCTGCAAATCAGAGCGTTACTCCGGGCAGTAGGAGACCAGAATTCCGCTGTTTCTCAGTCGCGGAACAGGATTCATAGTAGATCCATTGCTGTGGACACAGTCCAGTCGGCTCATAGCCCAAGATCGCCCCCGAGGCGTGAGGGACATGGGGACCGGCGGAATCAGTACGGGAACTGTGAGCAGTATGATCACCGATTCGATCGTGTTGATCGACGTCGAGTGCCCACCCCTCCCCCGAGGAGCGGGTCATATGTGCCTCGACAGCAGGATGACAGGCGCCCTCATAGTGTTGGGCGAAGGATTCCAGTCGACCCCAGGGAACTAGGCTTTGATGCGAGATCCATTCTCGTTCAAGGTTTGGTCGACAGGAACAGAGCTCACCGGGAAGGTCACGACAGAGATGCACCTACCAGCAGCAGAGTACATGTTTCGGGGCCAGAGTGCTTTAGTAGAGCCATCAGGGCCGCTGTGATTCCTCCCAACTTCAGGTTGGCGACTGGGGTTAGTAAGTTCACTGGTGAGTCCAAGCCCGATACTTGGCTTGAAGACAACCGAGTGGCCGTCCAGATTAGCGGTGGCAATGATGAAGTGGCCATGAAGCACCTGCCTCTCATGTTGGAGGGCTCGGCCAGAGCGTGGCTGAATCAGTTAGCACCCAGCAGCATTTACACTTGGGAAGATCTCGCCCGAGTGTTTGTCACCACATTTGAAGGAACATGCAAGCGACCGGCAGGGCTGACGGAACTGCGGTCCTACGTGCAGAAGCCGAATGAAACTTTGAGGGATTACATCCAGAGATGGATCACGTTACATCACACGGTAGAGAATGTGCCTGACCATCAGGCGGTCTGTGCCTTCAAAGAAGGCGTCAAGTACAGAGAACTGAATCTGAAATTCGGTCGAACCGGAGACATGTCCCTGAATCGGATGATGGAGATTGCCACCAAGTACACTAATGGTGAAGATGAGGATCGACTCAGGAGCGGCAAGCTCAAGTCAGTCGCTCAAGAAACCGGAGGAGGAAATTCCAGTCGGAAACAGAAGCGGAAAGCCGAGCCAGCTGCTCCTGGGGAAGCCTTGGCTGTAACTCAAGGAAAGTTTAAGGGGAAACCCAAAGGACCTTGGAACCCCAAGAAAGTTAAAGACCAGGACGGAAATGATGTGTTGGATTTGCCATGTCACATCCACACCATGAAAGATGAAGAGGGTAATTTCATTTACCCGAAACATACCACTCGACAGTGTCGACTCTTGATCCAGCAGTTCCAGGGCAAGAAGCCCAAAGATAAGGAAAAGGAGCCGGACAAAGTTGAGGACAAGGAAGATAGTGACGATGGATACCCCCAGGTCAATTCCACCCTGATGATTTTTGCTGATGTTGAAAGCAAAAGTCGACTGAAAGTTATCAACCGAGAGGTAAATATGGTTGCTCCGGCGACACCCAGTTATCTGAAGTGGTCTCAGACTGCCATCACATTTGACCGGTCCGATCACCCAACGCACATTGCCACCCCTGGGAGGCAAGCTTTGGTGGTCGACCCAATTGTTGAAGGCACTCGACTGACCAAAGTCTTGATGGATGGTGGCAGTGGTTTGAACATACTATATGCTGAGACGTTGAAAGGGATGGGCATTCCGATGTCGAGACTCAGTACCAGCAACATGAGTTTCCATGGAGTCATTCCTGGGAAGAAGGCTGAATCACTCGGCCAGATTGCTCTTGATGTGGTTTTCGGTGATTCCAAGAATTACCGCAAAGAAAAGTTGATGTTTGAAGTTGTAGACTTCCAGAGTGCCTATCACGCTATTTTGGGTAGGCCGGCTTATGCATGCTTCATGGCCCGACCATGTTATGTGTATCTCAAATTGAAGATGCCTGGCCCCAAAGGTGTGATCACTATTACGGGCAATTGGAAGAAAGCAGAAGAATGTTTTCAGAAAGGTTCAAAGATCGTTGATGCTCAGATGGCAGTGGTGGAGCTGCAGGAATACCAGAAGACTGTAGACCTGAGTGATTTGTTGCGAGCCAAGAAGCCCACTACAGAATCAGCTTTTCAGTCGTCTGGCGAAACGAAGACGGCTCACATCCACCCGACCGATCCCAGTGCTGCTCCAACTCATATCTCAACAACACTCGACTCCAAATAGGAAGAAGAGCTCATCCAGTTCCTCCGTGAGAACTGGGACATTTTCGCATGGAAGCTTTCCGACATGCCAGGTGTTCCCAGGGAGCTGGCTGAGCATCGCCTATGAGTCGACTCAAAAATAAAACCTGTCAAAGAACATCTCCGACGGTCCGCCGTCCAGAAGAGAAAGGCTATTGGCGAGGAGGTGGCTCGGCTCTTAGCAGCGCAGTTCATCCGAGAGATCTACCACTCCGAGTGGCTCGCCAATGTTGTCATGGTCCCCAAGAAGGACAAGTCACTTCGCATGTGCATTGACTTTAAACATATCAATCGGGCCTGCCCGAAAGATCATTTTCCTCTCCCCCGCATTGACCAGATAGTCGACTCGACTGCGGGATGTGAGCGACTGTCTTTTTTAGACGCCTATTCCGGGTACCATCAGATCTGTCTGTATGGGCCTGACGAGATCAAAACAGCTTTCATCACTCCATTCGGGTGCTTCTGTTATGTTACCATGCCATTCGGCCTCAAGAATTCCGGAGCCACATTCATGAGGATGATTTAGAAGTGTTTGCTCACTCAAATCAGTCGGAATGTGGAAGCATACATGGATGATATTGTGGTTAAGTCATGGAAGGGTTCCGACCTGCTGACTGACCTTGCTGAAATCTTTGCCAACCTCAGGAGGTATGACATCAAGCTTAATCCATCAAAGTGCACATTCGGAGTTCCTGGCGGAAAGTTACTCGGTTTCCTCGTTTCCGAACAGGGAATCGACGCAAATCCGGAAAAAGTCGGTACTATAATCCGAATGAAAAGTCCTGTGCGAGTGCACGACGTCCAAAAGCTTACTGGTTGCTTGGCCGCTTGAAGTCGATTCATCTCTCGTCTCGGTGAAAAGGCATTGCCTCTTTACCGATTGATGAAGAAGTCAGACAAGTTCGAGTGGACTCCTGAAGCTGATGCAGCGTTTGCAGAGCTCAAAGCTCTGCTCTCCACCCAGCCGGTGCTTGCTGCCCCAATCAGCAAAGAGCCTTTGCTGCTTTACATCGCAGCCACGAGACAAGTTGTCAGTACGGTACTGACAGTCGAGCGGGAAGAAGAAGGAAAAGCCTTCAAAGTTCAGCGCCCAGTGTATTATATTTCTGAAGTTTTGACCCCATCGAAGCAAAGATATCCTCACTATCAGAAGCTTGTATATGGGATTTATATGACCACAAAGAAGGTTGCTCACTACTTCTCTGATCATTCCATTACAGTCGTCAGTGAAGCTCCATTGTCAGAGATCCTGCATAACAGAGATGCGACTAGTCGAGTGGCAAAATGGGCGATTGAACTCCTCCCTCTAGATATCAAGTTTGAGGCAAAGAAAGCTATCAAGTCCCAAGCAATAGCAGATTTAGTCGCCGAGTGGATTGAACAGCAACTGCCGACTCAGGTTCACTCGGAACATTGGACCATGTTCTTCGACGGTTCCAAAATGCTCAATGGTTCCGGTGCCGGGGTGGTATTGGTCTCCCCCCGAGGAGATAAGCTCAGATACGTTCTTCAAATCCACTTTGATTCCTCCAATAACGAGGCAGAATATGAAGCGCTTTTATATGGGTTGCGTATGGCTATTTCACTCGGCGTCCATCGCCTTGTGGTCTATGGCGACTCAGATTTGGTGGTTAATCAGGTGATGAAGGAGTGGGACGTCAGAAGTCCAGCCATGACTGGTTATTGCAATGCAGTGAGAAAGCTGGAGAAGAAATTCGAGGGGTTAGAACTTCATCACATACCCCGACTGAAAAATCAAGCAGCCGATGATTTGGCGAAAATAGGTTCCAAAAGAGAAGCCATTCCCAGCAATGTGTTTTTGGAACACATCCACACACCATCAGTTCAGGAGGATCCCTTCACTCAAGAAGCCCCGCAGCCAAAAAGTGCCTCGGATCCGACTGAAGTTGAAGTTCCAGCTGTGGTCGACCTGGTCATGGAAGTCTTGATCATCACTCCCGACTGGACAATACCGTACATCGCGTACTTCCTAAGGAAAGAACTCCCAGAGGACGAGGAAGAGGCTCGATAGATCGTCTGTCGATCCAAGGCCTTTACAGTCATAAAGGGACAATTGTATAGAGAAAGTGCGACTGGAGTCAGTCAGAAGTGTACAACACCAGAAGAAGGTCAGATGATCCTTGATGATATCCACTCAGGGACCTGTGGTCATCATGTGTCCTCTCGGACCATTGTGGCTAAAGCATACCGAGCGGGATTCTACTGGCCAAGGGCCAATGAAATGGCAAAAGAGATAGTCGACAAATGTGAAGGATGTCAGTATTACTCCAATATGTCGCACAAGCCCGCGTCAGCCCTGAAAACCATTCCACTCGTCTGGCCCTTCACTGTTTGGTGGCTGGACATGGTTGGACCACTGAGAACGGGCAGGAGCGGCTTCACACATGTGCTAGTAGCAGTCGACAAGTTCACCAAATGGATTGAAGCTAAGCCTATCAAGAATCTTGATGCTTGCACTGCTATCAGTTTCATCAGAGAGTTGATATTCAGATATGGAGTTCCGCACAGCATCATCACTGAAAATGGGTCAAACTTCGATTCCGACAAATTCAGGGCCTTTTGCGCCTCTCAGGGCACACGAGTCGACTATGCTTCGGTCGCTCACCCCCAGTCGAATGGACAAGCGAAAAGAGCAAACGGCCTAATTCTCAAAGGACTGAAACCTCGATTGATGCGCGATCTCAAGCACGCAGCAGGTGCATGGGTCGACAAGCTTCCATCAGTCCTTTGGGGATTGAGGACAACCCCGAACCGATCGACCGGAAGAACCCCATTCTTTCTGGTCTACGGGGCCGAAGCAGTTTTGCCAAGTGACCTACTTCACAACGCACCCCGAGTCAACCTCTACTCTGAAGATGAAGCAGAACAAGCCCGGCAGGACGCAGTCGACCTCCTAGAAGAAGAAAGAGAAATGGCCATGATCCGATCGACCATCTATCAGCAAGACTTGCGTCGATTCCATGCCAGAAATGTGAAGAGTCGAGCCTTCCAAGAAGGAGACTTGGTCCTCCGAGTGGATCAACAGAAACCACACAAACTCGCTCCTACTTGGGAAGGTCCCTTCATAGTCACCAGAGTTCTCCACAATGGAGCGTACCACCTTTATAATGTCGATCGCCAGATTGATGAGCCACGAGCCTGGAATGCGGAGCTGCTCCGCCCCTTTTATACTTGAATCCTCACTCGGATGAGATGTAATAAGAAAAACTTCTATAGTTTATTTATCAAAGACAAGAGCGGTATAATTTTACCAGTGATTGTTATTGCTTTTGTTTCCTTGAGAAATCCCCCAGTGGGTGGCTTAGCTGCGAATCCGTTTCGCCTAAGTTTGTAAAAATAATTTCCTACCGAGTGGTGAGCCAGCCTCCCACTCGGGGGCTTAGCTGCGAACCCATTTCGCCTAAGTATTTGAAAATACTACCGAGTGGTGAGCCAGCCTCCCACTCGGGGGCTTAGCTGCGAACCCGTTTCACCTAAGTATTTGAAAATCCTATCGAGTGGTGAGCGACCCTCCCACTCGGAGGCTTAGCTGCAGTCCAGTACTCGCCTAAGTTTGAAAAATCCTACCGAGTGGTGAGCGACCCTCCCACTCGGGGGCTTAGCTGCAGTCCAGTACTCGCCTAAGTATTTGAAAATCCTACCGAGTGGTGAGCCAGCTTCCCACTCGGGGGCTTAGTTGTAGTCCAGTACTCGCCTAAGTATTTGAAAATCCTACCGGGTGGTGAGCCAGCTTCCCACTCGGGGGCTTAGC
>NC_057806.1:156742493-156761596 GCF_018294505.1 Triticum aestivum
CTTCGCCACAAATACAACGCGTGCTCCATCCCACTCCGCAAGGACGACGAGGTGCAGGTCGACTGCCACCTTCTCCTTGGGAGCTTCGCCACAAATACAACGTGCGCTCCATCCCGCTCCGCAAGGACGACGAGGTGCAGGTCGACTGCCACCTTCTCCTTGGGAGCTTCGCCACAAATACAAGCTGCGCTCCATCGCCGACCCGCAAGGACGACGAGGTGCAGGTCGACTGCTACCTTCTCCTTCGGAGCCGCGCCACAGATACAAAAGTTGTCTCGAGTGAAGAGCGAGTTCCTCTCGACGGAGGATTCATGAAGATATTCAACGATAAACCAAGTTCAGATAAATCCTAAAGGTTCCGGACCACAGATCGAAGTGCTCGGGCATTCAGCCCGAAAGAGTTTAACGGTTACAAAAAACCACTCGGCATTTCGAGGCAAATTTAAGGAGAGGCATAAAAGTTTGTTCACTTTGCGGGAGAAGGACTAGCAGGCTCGACGAACTCGTCTAGGTCGACGCCGTCGGCGATCCGAGTGGCTGCAGCGATGAAAGTCTCCATAAAAGATCGGAAGTCATGCTTCTGGGTGTTGGCGACCTTGATTGCTACCAGCTTATCTTGTCGCACCTCCTTGCAATGGACACGAACCAAAGGCAGAGCCACATCAGCACCATATCGGGCAGAAGATTTCTTCCACTCCTGCACTCGGTCAGGGATCTCGTTAAGTCGAGTCATCAGGGACTCAAGATCATTCTGGAGTGTGGCCTCTGGCCAAAGTGCCGGGTCGATCCGTGACGTGGCAACCTTCAGTCGAGCCAAGTAGTCCACAACATCGTCGATGCGGGATTCCAGTCGGAGCAGATTCATGGCAGTTTCATCTTTCATGGGAGAATTGATTGGGTCCAAACCTGGTTCAATCCGCCCAGTCTCCTCCTCAAAGTTCTGGCAAAACTCTGCATTCACGATCCAAGGATAAGTCAATTTTTGTACGCTAAGTCGACAAAAAAACCAGTCGGAACAAAATGTGTACCTTCAAGCTTGATGAACAACTTCTTGGCAAGGCTCCTCAGATAGCTCTCCAGATCGTCCCTCCTGCGAGTGATGCCTTCCATCTTCTCGTACAGGTTGGGATTGTCCTTCTTCAAGCGCGTGCACTCCTTGTTGGCTTCGTTCAGAGCAGATTTCATCTTGGTATTCTCTTCTTCCAACTGGCCGATCGAAGCCAGTTTCTGTTCTGCCAGAGTGGTTCTGTCGTCAGCTTCCTTTCGAGCAACAGCCAAATCCTGATCCTTCTTCGCCAGAGCTTCTCTCAGTTTTTCTGCAAAGAAATGATGCTTGATTCAGAAAGAGCAGAAGGGTACTCAAGCCTAAGACAAACCAGCCGACAAACTCGTCTTACCATTGGCGCCGTCCTTGGCCTTTTGCAGCTCTGTCTTGGCCAGCTCCAAGTCAAGGTTTAGTTGGATCTGCTGTTTCTCCAAGTCAGCAAAGCGAGCTCCAAGATCACAAGATTTCTGCAATCAAAAAGGAGAAGTTATTTTACAGCGAAAAACGACAAAGACAATAAGTACTAAGACTACGGTCGACTGCCCGCAGTCCACCATAGTCTCGGGAACTACGCCCAGTGGGTGCACTTTGCGTGCCTCCACCATTTCTGATCCTACTCGACCGGCCCTCCGGAGTCGAGTGTAGGGAGTAAAAAAAGGGGGAGAGAAAGAACTCAGACCACAGTCGACTGCCAGCAGTCGACCGCGGTCTCGGGGACTACACCCAGTGGGTGCACTTGGCGTGCCCCCACCGGTTCTGATCCCACTCGACCAGACCGAGTGGAAGAGACAAACTACCAGTTCGGTTTACACTCAACAAAATACAAAGACTACAGTTGACTGCCAGCAGTCCACCGTAGTCTCGGGGACTACACCCAGTGGGTGCACTCAGCGTGCCCCCACTAGTTCAAAAATTCAATCGACACACCCAGTGGGTGTACAGATGCAAAGATTTTCCGAAAGAGTCTTCAGATAGCATATCCTAACAGAACAAGCGGTGACCAACTAACCTGAACGTTGCTTTGGAGAGCTGAGTTGGCATCATAGGCGGCCTGACTGGCGTCCCGCACCGTCTTCATCTTCTCCATCATGATGCCCGCCTGGCGTATGGCTTCCTTGGCAGCATTCTCTTCGTCCTCTGGGACATGATGGGTCGCAAAAACTGAAGGTGGGTCGACAGAGGCCTGAGCAGTCGACAAAGAAGGCAAGGCACTCGACAATGGCACGACGAAGGTAACAGAACCCCGATTGACGTCGCCAGTGTCCTGAACGACTGGTTCCGCCCTTGGCGTCGACTGTGGCACCTTGCTTGCAGGAGCTTGCCTATTCTTCCTCGTCAAATGCCTCTCGAGCTCTTCATCATCATCAGGGAGGTCGATAATGTTGGGAGCTGTGCAAAGTTCAATCGCCAAAATCACATCACCCGATGATGCACATTGCAGTTGAGTCGACCAAATAAAGACAAAATGGTAGAAATCATACCCAGATTGGAAGTGACCGCATCCTTCATTACCTCATCCTCGTCCCTGTAAGCTGAGGTCCCGGAAGTAGCAGCGCTGCCAGTTCCGAAGTTCGTCTAGTTAAAACAAGAAAAACTAACAGCACGGGGCATCGAGTGAATGCAAAGGGAGACACTCACGCAGAAGCGACGGGGATGTCAATCTTAATCTTCGGCAACGCCTTCCGAGACTTCGGCTCTGCAACTTTGGGATGCTTTGGCGCTTTTTCGGTCGGGGTTGGTGAAGAGATCCGAGGACGCTTTGAAGGCTAACCAGTCTGAGCAGTCGCCTTTTCGCAGGCGCTCGGTCGTTCTTGGTCAAGCTTGGATCGCCTCTCCCTGCGAGGAGGCTACTCGACTTCTTCTTCGCCACTTGAGTCGTCGCTTTCTCTGCCCCCTTCACCGTCAGAAGTCCATTCGCCACTGTCGCCGCCGCTCGCCTCTCCTTCCAGATCTTGCTCTTGCTCTCCGTTGGGCATTGAATACATTTTGATAAGGGCCTGAAAGAAAGCAGGAAGAGTAAAGTCAGTCGACGCAGTATAGACAGCTGCGCGAGTGAATTCAGATTACAATCAAAAGCTCGGAATTGGACCTTCTCTGGTACATGGGACTGGTCGAATGAAGGAACTCTCCTGGCTCCCCTGGGGTTGTCCTTGTTTCCGGTCATGCCCGACAACCACTTCTCCAGTGTGTCGTCATCGACCTCCTCCGGGTGAATCCGAGTGGAGTCGTCAAGACCCGAATACATCCACATCGGATGGTCTCGGGCTTGAAGAGGCTGGATGCGCCGCTGAAGGAAGACCTCCAAGAGATCCATACCGGTGACTCCGTCACGGATAAGCTAGACCACTCGCTCGACAAGAACCCTCACCTGCGCCTTCTCCTCCGGGAGCACCTTCAAAGAGGAGGGTTTCCTCACTCGGTCCATGGTAAAAGGAGGGAGGCCAGTCGACTGCCCTGGCGTCGACTGGTCTTTGCAGTAAAACCAGGTCGACTGCCATCCGTGAACCGAGTCGGGAAGAATCATGGCCGGAAAGGAACTTTTCCCTCTCATCTGAACACCAAGACCCCCACACATGTGAATCACTTGAGTTCTCTCGTCACTCGGATTGGCCTTTTTCACCGTTTGAGAGCGACAAGTGAAAATGTGCTTGAAAAGACCCCAGTGAGGCCGACAACCCAGGAAATTCTCACACAAGGAAACGAAAGCGGCGAGATAAACGATTGTGTTGGGAGTGAAGTGGTGGAGTTGTGCCCCAAAGAAGCTCAGAAATCCCCGAAAGAAAGGGTGAGGAGGCAAGGAAAATCCACGGTCGACGTGGGTGCCAAGGAGAACACGCTCACCCTCCCGAGGTTGCGGCTCGGATTCCTTCCCCGGAAGCCACGCCGATTCATGGGGGATCAGCCCTCCTTCGGCTAGGTCGTCGAGGTCCTCTTGGGTGATCGTCGGGCGGATCCAGTCGCCCTGGATCCAGCCCTTCGGCAGGCCGGTTCGCGAGGAAGATCCACCCCGACTGGTCGCCTTCCCCTTCGCCTTTGCCGTTGCCTTCTTCGCCCGCTCCAGAGCAGCCGTCTTCTCCTTCCCCATCATCACCGGCAAGACGCATACGGAGCGGTGGCGCTGGGGCGAGAACGAGCGCGACGAAGGAGCCTGGAGAGGAGAAGAGATAATGGGGACGCACTGTTCGAGAGACCCCGGTCCGACGCCTTATATGAGGCCGCTTCCGAGTGGCTGACTGGTAGGCCCGGGCGGTCCTGTCAAATCCCGTAACAATCGTGCGCGCGATACATGGCGAAAAAGGTGGCTCGGGGATCGAGGCAGCTCCGCCCTATCCTATCCGATTACTGCGGCCTCCCCCGTCCCGCGCGCTTCCCAAAATTCGGATCCCGTGAAATCTGCGAGCAGCAGAACAACTTGTCAGACCAAAGATCTCCTCCACACCGTCACTCGGAGCCTTTCAAGTAAAGAAACTCACTCGACAAAAAACTAAGAATGGATCAAGGCGACTGAAATGGAAGTTGCTGTCATCACTCAGGTTCATTGATCCGAA
Organism: Triticum aestivum; assembly: GCF_018294505.1. Taxonomy (NCBI): domain Eukaryota; kingdom Viridiplantae; phylum Streptophyta; class Magnoliopsida; order Poales; family Poaceae; genus Triticum; species Triticum aestivum. Next base: position 156,747,087 of record NC_057806.1, read on the forward strand.
ACAAGATATGCTCATGACATGAAAAATGAGTCGGAGAAGTGCTCAACCCCATCCCGACTCAAACCTCGATCCATTCGGGGGCTAATGATGAAGCTATGTACCTAGGGTAGGGTCATGGACCTGTCCCAGCTGCCCTACCCAAGGACATCTCAAGAAGAAATCACCTTCCAATCGACTTGGAGGTGTTCCACTCGACAGACTCGAAGACACTCGAACAAGAAGCAATCACTCGACCAAGATCCAACCACCCGACGGCCAGGAGACCTAGAGGCACTCCGCACACTAACGGTCGGTTATTAAGTAGCTTTTATGGTCATCATAGCACTTTATTAGGGACGTTACCAGTAACGCCCGACCTTAATGTATTTAAGACCTTGCACAACTGAGGGCCGGAGAGGTCCGCCGAACTCTATATAAGCCACCCTCCTCCTCAGTGTAAAGGGTTCGCACCCCTATAATTCATACGCGCATAATCCAGTCGACCGCCTCCGGGCTCCGAGACGTAGGGCTATTACTTCCTCCGAGAAGGGCCTGAACTCGTAAACCTCGTGTGCTTACAACTTCTCCATAGCTAAGATCTTGCCTCTCCATACCTATCCCCTACATTACTGTCAGACTTAGAACCACGACAGGTGATTCCTCGGGTTTTCCCCCTTGGTGTTAGACACACAGTTACTATGGTTACTATGACTTTACACTGAACCATGTTACTGAAGACGGGTCGGCCCTGAGGGGTACCCGCGCGAGCTTATTAGCGAGTGATGTGGAGTCGGGTTGACCTGGAAGGTGCCCGCGAGATACTTACGAGGCGTGGCCGGGCATTCTTAGCCCTTGTCGCAAGTACTCGAGATGGGGCGACAGGGTCACATCTTTCGTGAGTCTCCGCTTGTTACCGCGCGTTCCTAATCCACTACGATTTGGATATTTGATCCGAGGGGCCTCTGGCCTGATAGCACTAACCATCACATGGACATAGTATGGGCGTTCTGCATCGTATGCATCAGCTGAAGCTTATTAGACGTCAGCGACTGAGCGGCGCGCGCCGGGTTGGACTGGTAAGCACCTTCCTTTTTGGAGGTAGCTAGGTCTGCTCACCAGCAGCGTACGCAACGTGCAGGAGTTCCCAGGGAGATGGCCCATGACCCCCGGGGGCATAGGTTTAGTCCGGCGTGCTGGCCTCTCTATTAAGCCTAGGTCGGGTTGCGGCGTATTGTTTGGCCGAGGCCGAGCATGACCCAGGAAAGTGTGTCCGGCCCGAGTTAATCGAGCATGGTGGGTAAGTTGGTGCACCCCTGTAGGGAAGAAAACATCTATCGATAGCCTGTCCTACGGTAACGGACACTTGGAGTTGTATCCCGATCGATACAACTAGAACTGGATACTTGTGATGAGAAATGAATTGTGCATGAGAAATGAATTGTGGATGAGAAATGGATAGTATGGCTCTGGGATTGCTTTCTGGTAGGGAGTCGAGAAAGGATCTCTGGCCGAGGTTGATAACACTACTACTACTTTACATTATGTTGATCTGTACACTTCTAAATGCTGCAAGATGCTTGAAGATGCTAGTCTTCGATAGGCTAGGCTTCCCCCTCCTATTCTGGCATTCTGCAGTTTAGTCCACAGATACAACCCATTTCCTTTGATACAGATGCATACATAGTTTAAATCTGATGTAAGTCTTGTGAGTACTTTGGATGAGTACTCACGTCTGCTTTGCTACCTCTTTTCCCCCATACCTGATTGTTGCGACCAGATGACGGATGCCAGGAGCCAGACGATGCCACTGATGACTACTACTACTACCCCGAGGGTGCCTACTACTACGTGAAGACTGCCGACGACCAGGAGTAGTTAGGAGGCTCCCAAGCAGGAGGCCTTGCCTTTTCGATCAATGTTGTTTTTGTGCTATCCTTCTTAAGGCAAACTTGTTTAACTCATGTCTGTACTCAGATATTGTTGCTTTCGCTGACTCTTGTGTATTCGAGCTTATGTATTCGAGCCTTCGAGGCCCCTGGCTTGTAATATAAAGCTTGTATTATTTTAATTTGTGTCTAGAGTTGTGTTGTGATATCTTCCCGTGAGTCCTTGATCTTGATCGTACACATTTGTGTGTATGATTAGTGTACGGTCAAATCGGGGGCGTCACAGGGGGCTCACAAGGTCGGGGGGCGCGCCCAGGGGGTACGGTGCGCCCTCCACCCTTGTGGCTGGCTGGTGGTCCCCTCTGGTACTTTCTTCGCCCAATATTTTTTATATATTCCAAAAATAAGCTCTGTGAAGTTTCAAGACTTTTGGAGTTGTGCCGAATAGGTCTCTAATATTTGCGCCTTTTCCAGTCCAGAATTCCAGCTGCCGGCATTCTCCCTCTTCCTGTAAACCTTATAAAATAAGAGAGAATATGCATAAGTATTGTGATATAATGTGCAATAACAGTCCATAATGCAATAAATATCAATATAAAAGCATGATGAAAAATGGACGTATCGGTTACCACCGAGACTCTTGTAGGCGCTCGGACCAAAAAGATCCATATGAAGTAGCTCGAGTGGTCTTCTTTTGGTCATGATGTTCTTCACGGGATGACTTCCTCCAACTTGTTTTCCTGCTTGACAAGCACTGCAAAGTCTATCCTTGTCAAATATAACATCTTTAACACCAAGGATATGATCACCTTTAATAAGCTTATCAAGATTTCGCATGCCAACGTGACCTAACCTTCTATGCCATAACCAACCTTTATAAGATTTAGCAATTAAGCAAGTTCTAGGTTGGGCACTTTTAGTGAAGTCAACAATGTATAGATCACCTCTACGTATACCGGTAAATACCATATTATGATTATCTCTTCGAAACACTTGGCAATCTACTTTAGTAAATAGGACATTGAAACCGAAATCGACTAGTCTAAATACGGAAAGTAAATTATACCCAAGAGATTCAACGAGCATAACATTTTGGATAGAGCCGTCATGTGAGATAGCCACCTTACCAAGGCCAACCACCTTACCCTTTGAGTTATCACCAAAAGTGACATACTTTCGGGGACCATTATTTTGAGCAAGCTCTCGAAACATATCCTTGTCTCCGGTCATGTGATCGGTACTTCCAGTATCAAGAACCCATTCCTTTTCTCCAGCCATGTAACCACAAAGGTTAGCCATAAGACCAAAATGTCTCGTTGATTCATCAAGATCAAGGTCACTATCATCATCCTCGTCATAATATCCATGTTCAACATCGTCTTGTGATTGATCATCACCTAGAGAGAGTGATTTATTAGATTTATGACCATGACAATGTGCATCTTTATGAATTCTAATGACTTGAGAAATGATGCTGCTAATGACTCCAATGTCTCCTTTGGCACGCATGAGGTCAGGAAGCTCAAATAGACAATCACCAAATTTAGGATCACTAGGATGCATTTTATGAAAAGAAATGACTTTTGAAGAATCTCATCTAGATTTTTCAAAGAATAGTTTGGAAAGCGCTCCTCAATATATCTCCATATGGTATAAGCACATTCAAATGTAGTCAAGCACACAAGCAAATATCTAGGAAATCCTCTTATGATAAGGTCAATAGCTCTAACATTGCAGATCATGTCAAGATACCTCATCAGGGGTAGGATGCAAGGGATCAATGGGATGCACACAAGGGCTAGTAATATACTTGTTCAAATTATATTCATTGAAAATCTCAAGCATCTCATTTTTTCCAAGCACTATATATAGAACTCTCCGTCAAGAATAGGCACTCAAAGTCAATACTACCAATCATAGACTCATCCATCTTCCTCCAATGGTGATTAAACCAAAGAAATGTAGACCAATGCTCTAATACCAATGAAAAGGATCGAGAAGAGGTGTCTAGAGGGGGGTGATTAGACCTTCAAGAAGCAAAAGTAGCAGTTTTTAAGTTCTTCAAGTTGAGGTGGAGTTCTAGCTCAAGTTTAAGCATTCACAATACATTTCAAGCAAGCATGGCAAGAGTATGAGAAGCGGAAAGAGTAAAGCATGCTAATTGCAAGAAAGTAAAGGGATGGGATTGAAGTGTGCAAATGCAATGAAGACATGGAGATTTTTGGCGTGGTTCCGATAGGTGGTGCTATCGTACATCCACGTTGATGGAGACTTCAACCCATGAAGGATAACGGTTGCGCGAGTCCACGGAGGGCTCCACCCACAAAGGGTCCATGAAGAAGCAACCTTGTCTATCCCACCATGGCCATCGCCCATGGAGGACTTGCCTCACTCAGGTAGATCTTCACAAAGTAGGCGATCTCTTTGCCCTTACAAAACTCCTTGGTTCAACCCCACAATATTATCGGAGGCTCCCAAGTGACACCTAACCAATCTAGGAGACACCAATCTCCAAAAGGAAATAGATGGTGTGATGATGATGAACTCCTTGCTCTTGTGCTTCAAATGATAGTCTCCCCAGCACTCAACTCTCTCTCTCATATTTGGCTATGGTGGAAAGATGATTTGAGTGGAAATCAACTTGGGGAAGGCTAGAGATCAACATTCTTGTGGTTGGATTGGAATGTTTTGGTCTCAACACATGAGTAGGTGGTTCTCTCTCAGAAAATGAGTAGTTTAAGTGTAGGCACATTCCGATGGCTCTCTCTTGAATGGAGAAGGGGTGGAGGGGTATATATAGCGTCCACATAAAATCCAACCGTTACACACATTTGACCCAACTCGGTCAGAACGAATAGAAGAACTCAGTGAGACCAATTCAGTTCAAAATGTGAACGTTAGGAATCTCGGTGGGACTGACATGATCAACTCGATGGGACCGATGTGCTAGGTTTAGTGCAAAACCTCATCTCGGTTAGACCGATTGCACAGTGAGACCGATTTCAGCAATGAGCAAATAAAGGGTTGGTCAAGCAAACTCGGTGGGACCGATTGCATATTTCTGTGAGACCGAAATAATTACAATAGGCAACAGAGAGTTTGCAAGGCCATCTCGGTGAGACCAAGATCCCGATCGGTGAGACTAAATGGTCTAGGGTTTCTGGCAGTGGCTAGGTCAAATGAACATGGTGCCGCCGGATAGATCAAATCGATGGGGCCGAGTTTGACTTTTAGGTTTTGGACATATATGGAAATGAGAAAGTGGCTGAGGATTTTGGAGCAAAGTCACTAAGCACTTTGAGCAAGTAGACCATTAAGCGACAGCTCATCCACTTTTAATAGTATTGGTTTTCCTATGGACCCAATGTGATCGTGGATCACTAAAATAAAAATGAATGATGGCTCTGAGTCAGGTCATTGCAGAAGTGGTTTCCATTAGCTCGCAGAAGGATGCCCGCTCACCTTATGTAACTTGTAATCAGCTAAGCACCGGCTACTTCTATAGGCTGCTCACCTTCTGTGGGGTTACGTGCAATTTTGAAAGTTGGCATGGGATTCTTTGATACCCCTCAAGCACAAGGCTTTCCTTGGGCTGGCTTTCAGGGGCGTCTTAACACTGAGGATAACATGGTTAAGAAATGTTGGTCAGGGATTGCTCATTGTGATGCTCCACCGTTGAATTCATCGATCACCTGGTGCTATGCTGTCATACAACTTCTGCCATATGGAGTAAATTGATGCTAGACCCTTTGGCACGCCTATCATCTAACATCTTAACCTTTATTGAGCAAGTAGTTCATCAACATGTTTTCTCAATAAAATAATACTCCCTCCATAAAATAAGAATATATAAAAACCTTTAGATCCTTAGGGCATGTACAATGGTGCTATCTTAGGAGTGCCACGTAGGATGAATGATGAGGTGGAGGAGAGAGAACTCATAAGAGAAGACTTGTCTTCTCTTATTTAAGATAAGACAAGAGATGATCTCTTAGCATAATATGTCTCACCACATTTTTAGAAATTGCTAGTTATTGAAGATAAGGCTAAGAGATGATCCATTGTAGACATTTTTCTTTGTCATCTCTAAATTACATGCAAAACCTAAGATAAGATAATTTTATTAACCATTGTACATGCCTTTAAGAGCAGATGACAACTCTTTATTGGAGGCCTTCTTGGCCGTACGTACGTAAGCGAGTAGGACAAGCATCGCAGCGAGTAGCGCAAGTTTTCATTTTCACAGCACACTTGTTTATTTTTTTACCTACGGGTGGTGGCAAGGGACATTGCTAAAAAAGGTAAGATAGGTAAACTAAGTGCAAAAAACAGATTTGTCTACTTTACCGTGTGATTCGTAGGGGCTATTCATAGGAGTTGAGATGCGATATCCCGGCAAAAATCGCTAAACTAAGCTAATCCAAGCTCCTTGGACGCGCGCGCTCTGTCCCCATGGACGAGACCGGCTCATCCCCCCCGCTGCACGTCGTTATCTGCCCGTGGCTCGCCTTCGGCCACCTGCTCCCCTGCCTGGACCTCGCCGAGCGTCTGGCGTCGCGGGGCCACCGCGTGTCGCTCGTCTCTGCGCCGCGAAACATCGCGCGGCTCCCGCCTGTGCGCCCAGCTATGGCGCCGTTCGTCGGCCTCGTGGCACTGCCATTCCCACGCGTGGCCGGGCTCCCCGATGGTGTCGAGTCCACCAACGACGTCCCCTTCGACAAGTTCGAGCTCCATCGCAAGGCGGCCGACGGCCTCACCGCGCCCTTCTCCGACTACTTGGAGTCCCTATGCGCCGAGCCCGGCGGAAGGAAGCCCGATTGGATCATCGTGGACTACTTCAACGACTGGGCGGCCGCCGCCGCCATCCAACACAAGGTTCCATGTGCGATGCTTGTCCTACTCGCTGCGACTGTGGTTGCCACCTTGGACATTATACTGTCCGAGCGCACCGCGTCCCGATCGGAAGGAGCGCCAAGGTTCGTGACGGAGAAGACGGGGCTAATGTCTCTACAATGCAAATGGGGGATGTCCATCGCCGAGCAGGTCTCCTTGACGCTCCAGAGGTGCAATCTCGTTGCCATGCGGAGCTGCAATGAGTGGGAGCCCGAGAGCGTCGCTCATGCCGCGACGTTCGGCGGCAAGCCGGTTGTCCCCTTCGGCCTCCTGGCGCCGTCGCCTGACGGAGGTCGCCGCGGCGACAGCGGCAAGGACGATACGGCCGTGAGATGGCTCGATGCGCAGCCGGCCAAGTCGGTCGTGTACGTCGCGCTCGGAAGCGAGGTGCCGCTGCGCCCGGAGGAGGTGCGCGAGCTTGCCCTCGGGCTTCAGCTGGCCGGGACGCGCTTCCTCTGGGCTCTGAGGAAGCCACCGGCTGTCGACGCCGACGTGCTCCTCCCTCAGGGGTTCGAGGAGTGCACGCGCGGCCATGGCCTCGTGATAACGGGCTGGGTTCCTCAGCTCGGGATACTGGCGCACGACGCCGTGGCTGCGTTCCTGATGCACTGCGGCTTGAGCTCCACCATCGAGGGGCTCCTGTTCGGGCGTCCTCTCATCATGCTGCCCATCATGGGGGACCAAGTGCCGAATGCAAGGCTGATGGAGTGTAGGAAGGTCGGCGTGCTGGTGCCGAGAAACGAGAAGGACAGTTCGTTTGACCGAGAAGGCGTCGCGACGGCGATTCGGGCTGTGGCGGTAGAGGAAGAAGGTAGGAGAGTGTTTACAGCCAACGCCAAGAAGCTGCAAGAGATCGTGTCAGAGACGGAGTGCCATGAGAGGCATATTGACCGGTTTATTCAGCAGCTTAGATGTTACAAGTAGTGAAGTGAAGCGTACGTCTTGATGTTACGTGGAGTCCTGGACTTAGAACATGCAGTAGAACAAGCTTCTGTATATTGGGATGAGTCGAAATTGAAACAAGCCTCAGTTCCAATCATGCATACCGTGATTTCTTTGTGATCTTTACTCATTGCAGAGGGTACCTCTTTGCGATGCTCCCCATTTTTATTTTATTTTACTTGACTAACTTTCCGAATGCTTCATTTCTTCTTCCCTACTACTCCCTCCGTTCCAAAATAGATGACCCAACTTTGTACTAACTTTAGTATAAAGTTGAGTCATCTATTTTGGAACGGAGGGAGTATTAAACAATCCAATATGAACTTTCTTAAGTGCACCCCGTAATAATCCGAGAAAACCGGACGACTCATTCATCACCACACGATTAGTATCACAAATCTGAATCTAACGGACATCATTGATCTAATAGCTTTATGATGTGGATTTGGCAATTTCCGATGACTGACCGTACTCCACCACCCGCCCTCCAATCCAACGAGTTCCTAAAATCACGTCAATGATTCCGCCCCCCGATCTAACGAGTTCCTGAAATCACGTCAACGATTTCCTTATGTGAACAGGCCTCCACACCACACCCGACCGCTAATTAGTAATTACCCCTGAAGATCAAGGAGGCGAAGGAGTTGCGGCTAGAGGCGGAGTCCGCGCTGGAGGGGCGCGGCGTCGCGACTGGCCGACATCGCCGCAATCGTCATGGGGAGGGACGGGTCCCCGTTGAGTGCAATCGGGACGAGAGCGAGCAATCGCTCGAGCAAACCGCCACCTACGCGCTGCTTACGGCGCCGCTAGATTTCGGCAGCGTGGGCGACGTGTTAGAGATCGTTGATGCGGCCGCATGTGGCCGGTTGCTCACCATGCGGGAGATATGGGGTGTCAGCCGCAGCCTCAGGGCGGCGAGCGGGGTGTTTGACCAGGTGAAGAGGCTCGCCGGGTAGATGTTGCATGCGAGGTGAGGGAGTTGGCTCAGCATGGGCACGCGTGGCCGATGGCCTGGGGCGCGCGGTGGCCCGAGCGAGAGGCCAGTGAGTCCCCTTCTCTGTCCGTGCCCTCTCTCCTCCTTCTTCTAGCAAAGGGCGCGTGCGGGCTGGCCATTGCGGAGGGCGAGTACGGGCCATGCGGACCGGAGCTTGAGGAGGGCAAGCGCGGACAACGTCGACCGGGGCCTGAGGAGGCAATGCGACTGTTGCTTGAAGAGAACGCGGGTGCAGACAAAGGAGAGCGAGCGTGACCGGAGGTTGAGGACGGCGGCGTCTGTGTTGTGTTGGTCTGCGTGCTGTGTACTGAATAGTGGGTTGTGTCCTGAACTTTTGATGCGAGCTGTTGTACACTGATCCTTTGTTAGATAATCTCATGTTTTAAGGGAAATCCTATCTCATCTCTAATACTAATATTTGACACCGATTCCCTAGAATGGTCATGTTAGCGACTTAACTTCTTCTCTTTTTTTGTCAGGACCCTTCAGAGAAGTTGAACCGAGCATAAAAGTTTTTACTAAAAGCAGCCAAGAGATACCCAGCTCCCAGGGCCTGATGAGGTGCAGGTTTGGCCTTTTGATCCACTTGAGTGCTTTGTTTCCATGGAAAACTGGATGAATCAAAGACAACAGCATAGCCTATTTTTTTTCATTATCTAATGAATATATTTTATAGACAAAGAGAACATCTACATGTAAATTTAGAAAATATAGTTTTGTTGAAACATTCATATTTCTGTTCTTTGGGCAAATCGAACGCACGATGTTCCTATTTCTTTATTTCACGATGAGTCATATGCTTGCAACAATAACAACTATTTTTTTTTATTATAACTGTCCAGCTTTTTCAGATGTTGGAAATTTATATACTTTTTGCATCAGAAGTTTGCATAGGTTAATTACTTCTCTCCGCAAAGGAAATATCCTTCCGTGTTAAAAAAATATCCTCCCTTCAATACAACAAATAAATTCAATATTCATCCGCCAAACGAAAAATGATAGTTCATTATTAGTACATTATTATCAGCTATTGATTGTGTAATATTTATAAGTAGTGCATCACTAGATTTTATTTTATTTTAATGTTTATCTATTAACTAGGATTAACATGTATATTCTTTTTAAAAAATATGTGTGTTGCACGTGCATGCTAACTAGTCCTTTCTAACTAATCAAACATCTAATTCCCCTTTTCCTTACTAGCTAATTGCATCCATCGCCCAAAAAACCCATGCATACCGGGCTGATTCATAATCTTATGCATGCCAGCGAATTAAAAGCCAAAACAGATGATGTCACTAAAAAATTCTTCCTATTTTGAAACTTTAAAATATTTTCTAGTTTAAACCGTTGCTCCGATTCAAAATCTGTTTTCACATAAAAATTTCACCACGACAAAATCTTCGAAATTAGATCCCATGTTGGTATGTCTCGACGACTCTTTTTTCACGTCAAAAATTACGAAGTGACTATGTAAAGTATCACATCTACAACACGTAACTTATCTTGGTGTTTACACTAAAGTTTATGTTTCAACTACTTTTTTTTGCCTAGGTCAAATCTACCATGTCATTCGTGGTAAATTATCAAGTCTATAACACCACCGTCTACCATCAGTGTCGTGCTTGGGCTGCGAGGTGAGGTCCACGTACCGACACGGCATGACCCACTTATGAAATGGAACTTTGTGGGTCATGTCGTGTCAGGCCAGTTTTGAAGTGTGTCGGTCTGATGCAGTGTCTGAGCTGGGCTATTGGCCACATATGATCGGGTGTGTGGTGCATAAAATACCATGAAATTTACGCTGAAGTTACGAGGGTATCTTTTTCAACTTCTTTTCCTCGGATCAAAATTACAACGGTGATTATATGTCAACTATCATGTCTACGGTCGAATTACCATGTTATTTACACAAAAGTCATAGAGATTATGTTTTTTTGAAGGAAAAACTAAACAAAGTTATGGTCGCGTGTCTACATGAGTTATCAGCTCTGTTGTGTGTATATTACCATGCTATTTACACACTTTTATCCAGGGTCAAAAAGTTGAAGGAAATATGCCCTAGAGGCAATAATAAAGTTTTTATTTATATTTCCTTATATCACGATAAATATTTATTATTCATGCTAGAATTGTATTAACAGGAAACTTGGTACATGTGTGAATACATAGGCAAACAGAGTGTCCCTAGTATGCCTTTACTTGACTAGCTCGTTAATCAAAGATGGTTATGTTTTCTCACCATAGACATGTGTTGTCATTTGATGAACAGGATCACATTATTAGAGAATGATGTGATGGACAAGACCCATCTGTTAGCTTAGGGTAATGATTGTTTAGTTTATTGCCATTTCTTTCTTCATGACTTATACATGTGTCACATCCCTAGAATTTGTTTGTAATTAGTTGCATTTTTGAGCATCATGCATCATGTTTAAATTCTGAAAGTTGAATTGAGGTTAGTTGAAACCCTCAGAAGTCACTTCAGAAATAATCAACATTAAAATCTTTTCAAATGGGTCCAAGAAAATGTTCATGTTTCTCTTTGAAAATATTGGCCAGAACTAAAATTCAAACCATTATTTTCAGGAGCTCATAAATATTTATTTTGGATATTTGCAATTAATTCAATAATTATTTGCATTGGATTTATATTTGATATATTTCAAATATGATCCAATAATTCTGGAAATTGTTGTGGGGCTTTATATTAATGTCACTAGTCCATACAACAATTTACAGAAGCTCGGAAATGATTTGGGTAAAATCAAATCAAAACAGATTTAAAGAAAATAGGAAACAGAAAATAAAAGAGAGAGAAGGAATCGTACCTGGCCTCACCTGTGCAGCCCACCAACCGGCCCAACACTGGGCAAAGCCAGCCCAGCCCACCAGGGGCTCCTCCTGTCGTCTTCCTCCCCTCGCCCCAAAGTTGTTGCTGTCGCCGCGAGAGAGCGCCCGCGCAGGCCGCAGGCTCCAGCTCCTGCTTGCCACCTCCTGCCTTCCCCTCGCGCCTGGAGACGCCCAGAGACCCCTGACCTTTCTCTCCCTCGCCCGCAACCTCTCCCCTCCCCTCTGCTCTCTCTCCCATGGCCGACCGAACGAGCCGGAGCGCACCGACGCCGTTCGCCGTGGCCACAACCACTCCCTCGCTCTCTCTCCGCGACCCCGAGCTCCGCATCTTCGCCCTCCTCGTCCACGCCGAGACAAACAACCGGGGGAGCACCGCATCGCCGTCCCGGACGTCTTCTTCAACCTCGGTCCGGCGATCCCGCCGCTTGATTCATCACCATCAAGCCATTCCCGAGCCGCTGAGACCATCGTCCGACTCCTTGTGAGCTCCGCCGTCGTTACCCACTCTTCCCCGCGTCGTTTCCTTGCCGTAGCGCCGTTCCCCGCCATGACCGAAGCTCACCGCCGCCTGGCTTTATCGCCGCCGTGGCCTAAGCTCAAACCACACGTGCCCTTGCACCGCACCGCGCTCCTGGTGCCTCCAGGAGGCCTCCTAGCCCCTCTACTCGCTCGCCTGCTTGATGCAGGCCCGCGCCCGCATCTAGCCGAGCTCCGGCCACCGCTAGGGTTGCCGTGGCCATCGTCTCCGGCCGCCCCGCAGCCTCCCGCATGATCCCCTGGATGCATGCGAGGATGGGCGTCGCTCTGGCACCTCCAGGGCATCAAGCCGACCCATGTATCGCCGTCCCGAGCAACTTCGGCGATCCTCCGCCGTCGGGTTTGGTCGCCGGTGTTCAACTCCGGCGTACTGACGTGGCAATGTCATTAGTGGCTAATGACCCACTAACTAACCCCCTGGCTCATTGACATGCGGGCCCCACTGCCTAACTAACCAGCTAACAAAAATAGTTAAGTTTAATCTAAACACAGTGGCCCCACGCGTCAGCGTTGACCTCGCTGACGTGGCCGTTGACCGGACCCACCTGTTTGTGACACTAAGTGTCTCAGGGTCACTGACCAGTGGGTCCCACTGGTCAGGTTTGACCTGGACCGTGCCCCGTTGACCTGCTGACGTCATGATGATGTCAGGCTGACGCAGTAATCCTTTTCTGGATTTTAAATAAATCTTAAATGATTTGTTTAATTCAGAAAATATCCCAAAACTTTGAAAAATCATAGAAATTAATCTATATCTCCAAATGAAATAAGTTATATATGAAAAATTATCAGAAAAATTCAAGGAATCCATCTGTACCATTTTCATGCATGTTTGAACAATGTTTGTCCTCTGTTTTGGAAAAACAAATAAAGGGCATTGAAATAATCATATATGGAGTTGGAATTTGAATCATGTATTCAAACCAACTTCATTTAAATCATAGCTAGATGCATTAGCTCAAATCACAGCATATTGCCATGTCATGATCATGCATCATATTGTGTCATTGCATTGATTCTGTTCTTTCTCAGTTGCCGGTGTTTGTCCCCTCCTGATAGACGTGGTTCCGACGATGTGATCGATGACACCGATGAAGAACTATACTATCTTCAGAAGTGCCAGGCAAGCAAAACCCCTTGTTCATTCTGATACAATCCCACTCTCTCACTCCTACTCTCTTTTACTGCATTAGGACAACAACGTTTCAACTGTTACATACTGCGGTAGCTAAACCCCTTTCCTCTGCATGACCTGTCATTGCCACAGTAAATAGATGAAACCCACTAGCATGAGTAGGAGTTGTTTGAGCCCTGATGTGCCTACTCATTCATGCTTGTTTGTCATGCCTGCTACTGCTTAGAGTTGAGTCAGGTCTGATTCATTGGGGATGAATTGGAATGGTGATGAACATGTCCTACTGTGTGTGAGCTAAGTGTGTGAACACGATTTGGTAAAGGTAGCGATGAGAGGCCATGTAGGAGTACATGGTGGGTTGTCTCATTGCAGCCGTCCTCAGGAACTGAGTTCTGTGTTTGTGATCCATGAATAGTTACTACCACACATTGGGTCCCGGTAACTCGACCCCTCTCGACTTATTGATCAACTCGATCTCTGTCCAGGAGTTGCAACTAGTTTCTGGTGTTTGTAGGTAGTGTTAGTAGTCTACCAAGTGGCACCCGGTACAGGTGGGCTTGGGACAGACTAGGCACAGTGGCACGGTGTACCAAGTGGCACCCGGATGGTGGGCTTGGGAACCCTGCTCACATCGTTTGGGGCTGTGAGCGACACCCCGGCCGGATCTCCTTGCGGATGGAACCTGAATAGGCGATAAACCTGGACTAGAGACTTGTGTGGTTAGTCAGGTCGTGGCCGACTCCCTCGTCAGGCTTCCTCTTGAAGGTTGCCGAGATACACGACGTGTACATGGTGGTAAGTGGCGAGAGCATGTGTGAAGAAGTACACCCACTACTAGGGAAAATCCTATACACAGAATTTTACCAGTAGCGCTGTACAAAATCAAGCGCTACTGCTACTTAGTAGCAGCGTGCGTAAATAAACCGCGCTACTGCTATGACTTTAGCAGTAGCGTGTACTAGCGAAAAGCGCTGCTGCTACGTTTGAACTGGGCGCACATGGCTAGCCCAACCTAGCAGTAGCGCGTATAATGGCCCAGTGCTACTCCTAATCTCCTTAGCTGCAGCGTGTATTCCAGAACGCGTTGTAGCTAACGTAGCAGTAGCACCCTTTCTGGAACGCGCTACTGGTACTTCTGACTTAACCACGCGGTTCGTCCTTCCCCACGGCCACTTCATCCCCCAAATCAACTCCACTCTCGCCGCCGCCGTCGCCCCTCGGCCGCCGCACGCTCTCCCCACGCCGCCCCCAACCCCAGATTCAACGCCGGCCCCGCCCCGACCTCAACGCC
>NC_057806.1:156761874-156762101 GCF_018294505.1 Triticum aestivum
GACCTCGACGCCGCCTGCCCCTCCCTCGTCGCAGGCACCCGAGGTGAGCACGCCTGCTCCTCCCTCTCCCCTACCTCTGCCTAGGGTTTCTACCTCCATCAAATTAGTTAGGGTGGAAACGAATCGGATGCGGATGCGGCTCAAATGAGTTAGGGTTCATGTAAGGGTGGAAACGAATCAAATTTCTAAGATGAATCATAAAACGAGTAAAATTTGACCACTTATTT